>NC_057808.1:524347323-524348868 GCF_018294505.1 Triticum aestivum | reverse complement strand
GGGGGCGCGGGGTAGCAGTAGGTAGTCAGAGTTGGGGCGCATAAACAATTACTCCTACTGCATTTGTTTATGGACCGGCTCAGGAATGAGCTTTCCAGCGCCAGAGAAATTCCTCCCACACCAGCTCACATCCCTGCAGCCTTTGCGATCGCACACCACAGCCCCTCTGTTTATTGCTGTGACCTGTGGTAGTAGTATGAGGGGGTGTGGGCAGTACCAGGGCACCCCTTTGATTCAATTGCACATGGGTGTAATTTATGTCAAATCTGGTCCATCTAGTTAAAGCGACCCCTGCCCATGAGTAGGTCACGGTCAATGCTGGATTCACTGAAAATGCAGACGATCAATCAATTGTGTTTTGGTACAACTAAGGTGCAAACAACGTGATTTCAAAATCGGCCCTCCTTTTTGATAAAATAAAAAAAAGGCCCTCCCCTAGAGCCGGACTTGACAAATCCGACCACTCAAACACCCGCGGACAGTGATCGATCACGCCTCAAATAATGCACTCCAATCCGGATACCACAAATTAGAAACCTCGAATCCATATTATTAAACGCAATGTAGCGATCTTTAAGCGGAGCTCGTCCGGCTCCGGCATGCACATGTCCGGCAGCCGGCTGCACCTCTCAGAGTGTTGGTCCGGTTGCCGGCAAGGTAGAGTAGGGCATGGGACACAAGCCGGCTCATGGGACTCAAGGCGCCGCTGGCTCCATGCCCTACTATTTCTCATCGGAGCCCGGAACCCGAACGGTGCCGGTGGACGTCAGATCGATGATGGATCCGTCCTGGGACGAGCCGGTGACGTCCACCACGACACAGTTGCGGCACCCGGACTGCTGCACCATACGGGGCGCCGGAGAATGTGACTCCGCCTCGCCGACGTCCACCACCGCGAGGGCTGCCGCCGCCTCCCGCGCCCGCTACCTCGCACAGCGGGCACGCCGTGCCATGTTTTCATCATGCTGGAGACGGTCGGAGACTGCCGGACGGGAGCTTGGGTGGAGGAGGGAGTGGACGGGAGTGGAGCGAAGTGGCTAGGGTTTGGTCCGGCGAGCGGATGGGGTGGAATATATGTGGGGTCAGGTGGGCCAGCGTGGGCCGGGTCCGACGTGGCGGACGCGCCCGGGCGCCCCATATCCGCCCCATTGTTGGACTGGATATGAGGGGTGCCACTTAGCCCGGGCGTTTGAGGCGTCCGTCTGGGTCGAAATTTCGTGTCCAGTCAGTGACTAGGCGGCCCGCCCGGACGTTTGAGGCGGCTTTGGGGCGCCCGGCTGTAGATGCTCCTAATAAGCTTCAGTTTGCTAAATCTCATGTGTGCAATTTCCCCCCACTTCAGTCGATTTCTCCTTTGCACAAGCCCGATGATAAGGACGACATGAGGAGCGACAACGATGTGCGTCGGCCACGCCGGATCCGAGGACACTGCGAGCTACATCGCCCCAGGCGTAGGCGAGGAAGAAACTTAAAGCGGGGTTGCCGGGGTTATTGAAGGTCGGATGGGGGAGGGGGGGGATTAGAGGGACGGAATGGTGGCCAACA